>NC_084613.1:80219722-80232786 GCF_033978795.1 Nerophis ophidion
AAATTATATTCTATGTACAGTAGATGGCAGTATTGTCCTGTTTAAGAGGGTCACAACATTGAGTCAGGTTCTCATGGAGCTGGAGGGGGCGTGGCCTCCAGCTCCGTCTGAATTTCGGGAGAAAATTTGTCCCGGGAGGTTTTCAGGAGAGGCGCTGAATTTCGGGAGTCCCCCGGAAAATCCGTGAGGGTTGGCAAGTATGCCGTGGAGGCACCGCCTGTGTCTGCCTCATTTCTCATCTGCTGCATTGTTCGCTTTATGGATTTTACTGTGCTCCAACATAAGGTAAGACATGAGGTAAGACATCTGACTGGCAAGAAATCTGCGTCCAAAGAACTCCGGCTTATTAGGGATTCCCAGAGCCCAAAAAAGTCTGCAGGCTATAGAGCGTTTTCTATTCGGGCTCCAGTACTCTGGAATGCCCACTCGGTAACAGTTGGAGCTGCTACCTCAGTAGAAGCATCTTATCTTAAAACTCATTTGTACACTCTAGCCTTTAAATTCACCCCCCTTTTTAGACCAGTTGATCTGCCGTTTCTTTTTGTTTGTCCTCTGCCCCCATCCCCCTTGTGGGGCACATGTGTGGTGGCCACGGATGAAGTGCTGGCTGTCCAGAGTTGGGACCCAGGGTGGACCGCTCGCCTGTGCATCGGTTGGGGACATCTCTGCACTGCTGACCTGTCTCCGCTCATGCTGGCCCCACTATGGACTGGACTCTCACTTTTATGTTAGATCTACTATGGACTGGACTTTCACTATTATGTTAGATCCACTATGGACTGGACTCTCACTATTATGTTAGATCCACTATGGACTGGACTCTCACTTTTATGTTAGATCTACTATGGACTGGACTCTCACTATTATGTTAGATCCACTATGGACTGGACTCTCACTATTATGTTAGATCCACAATGGACTGGACTCTCACTGTTATGTTAGAACCACTATGGACTGGACTCTCGCTATTATGTTAGATCCACTATGGACTGGACTCTCACTATTATGTTGGATCCACTATGGACAGGACTCTTACTATTATGTTAGATCCACTATGGACTGGACTCTCACTATTATGTTGGATCCACTATGGACAGGACTCTTACTATTATGTTAGATCCACTATGGACTGGACTCTCACTATTATGTTAGATCCACCATGGACTGGACTCTCACTATTATGTTAGATCCACTATGGACTGGACTCTCACTATCATGTTAGATCCACTATGGACTGGACTCTCACTATTATGTTAGATCCACAATGGACTGGACTCTCACTGTTATGTTAGAACCACTATGGACTGGACTCTCGCTATTATGTTAGATCCACTATGGACTGGACTCTCACTATTATGTTGGATCCACTATGGACAGGACTCTTACTATTATGTTAGATCCACTATGGACTGGACTCTTACTATTATGTTGGATCCACTATGGACTGGACTCTCACTATCATGTTAGATCCACAATGGACTGGACTTTCACTATTATGTTGGATCCACTTTGGACTGGACTTTCACAATATTATGTTAGATCCACTATGGACTGGACTCTCACTATTATGTTAGATCCACTATGGACTGGACTCTCACTATTATGTTAGACCCACTATGGACTGGACTCTCACTATTATGTTAGATCCACTATGGACTGGACTCTCACTATTATGTTAGATCCACTATGGACTGGACTCTCACTATTATGTTAGATCCACTATGGACTGGACACTCACTATTATGTTAGATCCACTATGGACTGGACGGTCACAATATTATGCTAGACCCACTCAACGTCCATTGCATCCAGGGGGGTGGGGGGCTGGTGGGGAGGTCACCCACATCTGCGGTCCACTCCAAGATTTCTCATAGTCATTAACATTGACATCCCACTGGGTTGTGAGTTTTTCCTTGCTCTTTTGTGGGCTCTGAAACGAGGAAGTCGTTGGCGTTGTGCCTTTGAGACACGGCTATATACATAAACATTGACTGATTGACATTATCTGGCGTTTTGTTTTGCAATATTATGCAAAAACCAACTTTTCTTACCTTCTAGGACATGCTGATCATTTGGGATCTGCATAAATCCTGAAAAATTGCGCGCTTCCGCCTTTGTAGTCCGTGTCGACACCGTAGTGGATAAGCTTCTTCTTTTTCTCTGTCTGCTTGTTATGGGAATCCATCCTCCGCTGTTGCCATTTGTAATACAAAGTAGTGTAAAGTTCTTACTTATATCTGTCAGTAAACTCGTCATGAAAGCGCTAAAAGATACCGGTGTGGTGAGTTTACATTATTCACCCAAGGAACTTTAGTTATTAGAGAATTCCGGTCGGACGGTTTTTCACGGGACACATTTGTTGTTGTTTCCGGATGAGGAGACGCGGCCCGTTGTTGATTAAAGTCAAGTCTGAATATCATTAAAACAGTTAGGCTCCATCTTTTGACACTTCTTCCACTCCCGTCCTTGCACGCTACACCGCTGCAACAAGATGACGCTGTCAAAGTGGAGGCACGTAAATAAGACCGGCACATCCTGAAGCGACTGTCGGAAAGCAGCTTGAAGATGATCTGTAAAACATCATCGATGCAACATTTTGAGCAAAGAACCACCATTACATGTTATGTAGACCACAAGTATTTTACATTTAGAAACAAATATCATAATATGACTCCCTCTGCGTCCTATGGTCTGGAAAATACGGTACAAATTACCTGAGGGTAATTTGCGCCCTGCAGCTAAATTTTGCACGTTTGCATGATACCATTACAAAAAAAAACATCAAAAAAGTAGAACAAAATAGCATACAAGTGAAAAGTAACGAGAACTAGTTGACTCTAATAAACACAAAGATGCATGCGGAATTTTTTTTTTCTTTAAAAACGGTCATTATGTCACGTTCAGGACGCTTGGTGATGTGCGTTTTTGTTCTCCCAGGGACTCAAAGGACACTTCGGACGAAAACGTAAAGGTAGGATAATTTAATAAATAATACACAGTACCAAACAGACAGAAACAAATAAAAGAACAGCGTGCCGAACGCACGGGAAGCTAAGGCTAAAACTTAGCAGCGAAGTCTAGAACCAGAAACATAAACGCGACTGTTGCTTACCGCAAAAACAGGGAACCCTGACGGACTGACGGGAGAAGGCAGGCTTAAATAATGTCTCTTGATTGGACACAGGTGTGTCCCAAAAAAACCGAGGCAGGTGGAAATCAAACGTAACTATGGTGACCATACAAACAAGGAAGTGCCACCAGGAGCTAAAGAAGTCCAAAACTAACAGAACATAATACAAAAAGACTCAAAAATATTAACATTATATGATCCGGGCAGCGGATCAGAACACATGACCCACAAAAAAAAAAAAGAATAATTTCAATAATCATGATTTATTGATGTATTGAAGACTCAAATTACTTCACGTCAACTTACTTCCACTTTGGAATATTTTGGGGGAAAATTTAGCACAATTTTGCGTGTTTGCCAATCGAAAAAATAGGTTTTGCTATGACAGAGGTTCTAAAACTACCGCCTCAGAAAACTCTCGGCTCTCCAAGTACCGACATATTGAGCGACATTAAAATACAGTAGCGTAGTAGGTCCAAGTATTCATTTAAAAAAAGTCAGCTTTTATTCGACACGTACAATTATGGTTACATTACACACAGTTTGAACAGTAACACTGTGTTTGAATATAAGAACATAAAACAGTGTATTTTAATCAAGTGATTCTATGGTGCCGTAATGTAGTTTGAGAATAACTGTTCTATCACAAAAACGGCATAGAACAAAAAATAAAAATAAATAAAAATGCTATTAAAATCAACAGATATTACCGAAGTTGAAATTTTAGCATTCAATGTAAAAAAGTAAACATTTTTGACCTTATTTCAACACTGAATCTGTAAGAATTTCAATTGGATTTATTTTTCAAAAAGGCTCATTGCTCAAAAATACAGTAAAAATGACTCAAAATCAACGTTATTATGAATTATTGACCGATTTAAGTCTGAAATGACATCATTTTGGTCAATTACAAATATTCCACAGTAAAAAAAAAAAAAAAAAAAAAAAAAAAAAAACATACAAAAAATAAAACTTGCTATCAAATTCTCAAACACAGTGTAACTGTTCAAACTGTGTGTAATGTTAAAAAGAGCCTAAAATATTAAAACTATTCATAAAATCAAACCTCTACTGTGCTGTATTTGGTTCTTGGTCATGGTGGTGTTACTTGGGAGAGCCACATGTTTTAGAGATTCATCCATCCATTTTCTACCGCTTGTCCCTTTTGGGGGTCGCGGTGGGTGCCGGAGCCTATCTCAGCTGCATTCGGGCGGAAGGCGGGCTACACCCCGGACAAGTCGCCACCTCATCGCAGGGCATCGATTTAGAGATTTAAGCAGTGAAAAAAACCTAACATTCAGATTCATCCATCCAATCCATTTACTACCGCTTGTCCCTTTTGGGGTCGCTGGAGCCTATCTCAGCTGTAATCGGGCAGAAGTACCTTATTAAATAAATGGTATAATAAATATATAATATACTATTCATCCATTTTCTACCGCTTGTCCCTTTCGGGGTCGCTGGAGCCTATCTCTGCTGCATTTTGGCGGAAGGGGGTGTACACCCCGGACAAGTCGCCACCTCATCGCAGGGCCAACACAGATAGACAGAAAACATTCACACACTAGGGCCAATTTGGTGGTAAATAAAAATAAATATGACTTATTTTTTACCATTTTAATAACTGACACTATTCCAGGTGCCTGGTCTAAATGTTGAAAAAAAAATCGACCGTATTTTCCGAGCTAAAGAGCGCTATAGAGGTATTTAAGCCGCACATATCATATTTTAAAATAAATAAATTGTGTTACATATTAGCCGCAGATATAAACTGGTACGAAATATTTTTGTGAATGTTTATTTACAAACCTGAATTGTTTCCAGGCGGTGCCTGTAACAAGGCAGTAAAACGGCCGATCAAACAAAACAGAAGTTATGGTCATGGACCCACTGGCCGCGGATGCTAGCTCTCCAATCAGCGAAAACAGACTCAATAACTCACGGTGAATCCAAAAAGAATGCCATTGTTAAGTTGATAACAACAACACAGACACTCGTGAACGTGTTAGCACATTCGCTATTGCTAATAACGCTTTATTACATTACGATAGCAAGCAGATGTATGAAAACCCTCCTACAGACATCACACATGGGACAGATGAGTACGTTTGAATTGTTTTAGTTATATTGTAAAACTTACAAATGATGAATAAATAATCCTTAAAGAGCAGAAACTTATTGACGGTTTTGGCACGAAACAGGAAGTACATTATCAACCCGCAGCCAAAGTATAAACAATAACATAACCTATTAGTGTCTGTCGTTGTTCTACAAACCCCGTTTCCATATGAGTTGGGAAATTGTGTTAGATGTAAATATAAACGGAATACAATGATTTGCAAATCCTTTTCAACCCATATTCAGTTGAATATGCTACAAAGACAACATATTTGATGTTCAAACTGATAAACTTTATTTTTTTTTGCAAATAATAATTAACTTAGAATTTCATGGCTGCAACACATGCCAAAGTAGTTGGGAAAGGGCATGTTCACCACTGTGTTACATCACCTTTTCTTTTAACTACACTCAATAAAGGTTTGGGAACTGAGGAGACACATTTTCGAAGCTTCTCAGGTGGAATTCTTTCCCATTCTTGCTTCATGTGCAGCTTAAGTTGTTCAACAGTCCGAGGTCTCTGTTGTCGTATTTTAGGCTTCAAAATTTTCGATGGGAGACAGGTCTAGACTACAGGCAGGCCAGTCTAGTACCCGCACTCTTTTACTATGGAGCCACGGTGTTGTAACACGTGGTGTGGCATTGTCTTGCAGAAATAAGCAGGGGCGTCCATGATAACGTTGCTTGGATGGCAACATATGTTGCTCCAAAACCTGTATGTACCTTTCAGCATTAATGGTGCCTTCACAGATGTGTAAGTTACCCATGCCTTGGGCACTAATGCACCCCCATACCATCACAGATGCTGGCTTTTGAACTTTGCGCCTATAACAATCCGGATTGTTCTTTTCCTCTTTGTTCTGGAGGACACAAATGTCCACAGTTTCCAAAAACAATTTGAAATGTGGACTCGTCAGACCACAGAACACTTTTCCACTTTGCATCAGTTCATCTTAGATGATCTCAGGCCCAGAGAAGCTGGCGGCATTTCTGGATGTTGTTGATAAATGGCTTTCGCTTTGCATAGTAGAGCTTTAACTTGCACTTACAGATGTAGCGACCAACTGTATTTAGTGACAGTGGTTTTCTGAAGAGTTCCTGAGCCCATGTGGTGATATCCTTCAGAGATTGACGTCGGTTTTTTGATACAGTGCCGTCCGAGGGATCGAAGGTCACGGTCATTCAATGTCATGCCGCTTACGTGGAGTGAGTTCTCCAGTTTCTCTGAACCTTTTGATGATATTATGGACCGTAGATGTTGAAATCCCTAAATTTCTTGCAATTGCACTTTGAGAAACGTTGTTCTTAAACTGTTTGACTATTTGCTCACACAGTTGTGGACAAAGGGGTGTACCTCGCCCCATCCTTTCTTGTGAAAGACTGAGCATTTTTTGGGAAGCTGTTTTTATACCCAATCATGGCACCCACCTGTTCCCCATTAGCCTGCACACCTGTGGGATGTTCCAAATAAGTGTTTGATGAGCATTCCTCAACTTTATCAATATTTATTGCCACCTTTACCAACTTCTTTGTCATTCTAAAGTTAATGATTATTTGCAAAAAAAAAATGTTTATTAGTTTGAACATCAAATATGTTGTCTTTGTAGCATATTCAACTGAATATGGGTTGAAAAGGATTTGCAAATCATTGTATTCTGTTTATATTTACATCTAACACAATTTCCCAACTCATATGGAAACTGGGTTTGTATAAAAACTATTTGTTGAATACAAAACAATACGGCCATTAGTGGGGAAAAAAAAATCAATAAATCAGCTGCACCATTTTATAAGCCGCAGGGTTCAAACTGTTGGAAAAAGGTAGCGGCTTATAGTCTAAAAACAAACTATATCAATCAATGTTTACTTATATAGCCCTAAATCACTAGTGTCTCAAAGGGCTGCACAAACCACTACGACATCCTCGGTAGGCCCACATAAGGGCAAGGAAAACTCACACCCAGTGGGACGTCGGTGACAATGATGACTATGAGAACCTTGGAGAGGAGGAAAGCAATGGATGTGGAGCGGGTCTAACATGATACTGTGAAAGTTCAATCCACAATGGATCCAACACAGTCGCGAGAGTCCAGTCCAAAGCGGATCCGACACAGCAGCGAGAGTCCCGTTCACAGCGGAGCCAGCAGGAAACCATTCCAAGCGGAGGCGGATCAGCAGCGCAGAGATGTCCCCAGCCGATACACAGGCAAGCAGTACATGGCCACCGGATCGGATCGGACCGGACCCCCTCCACAAGGGAGAGTGGGACATAAGAAAAAAAGAAAAGAAACGGCAGATCAACTGGTCTAAAAAGGGAGTCTATTTAAAGGCTAGAGTATACAAATGAGTTTTAAGGTGAGACTTAAATGCTTCTACTGAGGTAGCATCTCGAACTTTTACCGGGAGGGCATTCCAGAGTACTGGAGCCCGAAATGAAAACGCTCTATAGCCCGCAGACTTTTTTTGGGCTCTAGGAATCACTAATAAGCCGGAGTCCTTTGAACGCAGATTTCTTGCCGGGACATATGGTACAATACAATCGGCAAGATAGGATGGAGCTAGACCGTGTAGTATTTTATACGTAAGTAGTAAAACCTTAAAGTGCACAGGAAGCCAGTGCAGGTGAGCCAGTACAGGCGTAATGTGATCAAACTTTCTTGTTCTTGTCAAAAGTCTAGCAGCCGCATTTTGTACCAACTGTAATCTTTTAATGCTAGACATGGGGAGACCCGAAAATAACACGTTACAGTAATCGAGACGAGGTGTAACAAACGCATGGATAATGATCTCAGCGTCTTTAGTGGACAGAATGGAGCGAATTTTAGCGATATTACGGAGATGAAAGAAGGCTGTTTTAGTAACGCTTTTAATGTGTGACTCAAAGGAGAGAGTTGGGTCGAAGATAACACCCAGATTCTTTACCGTGTCACCTTGTTTAATTGTCAAATGTTAGAGTTGTATTATTAAATAGAGGTCGGTGTCGAGCAGGACCGATAATCAGCATTTCCGTTTTTTTGGCGTTGAGTTGCAAAAAGTTAGCGGACATCCATAGTTTAATTTCATTAAGACACGCCTCCAGCTGACTACAATCCGGCGTGTTGGTCAGCTTTAGGGGCATGTAGAGTTGGGTGTCATCAGCATAGCAGTGAAAGCTAACACCGTATTTGCGTATGATGTCACCGAGCGGCAGGAACCCTGGGGAACTCCACACGTTACCTTAACATAGTCCGAGGTCACATTGTTATGGGAGACGCACTGCATCCTATCAGTAAGATAAGAGTTAAACCAAGACAGGGCTATATTGTGTTAGGTTTGATTTTTCAGTGCGCGGCTTTAGTTTGAACACGGTGTGATTAACAAACAAACAAACGGAAATAAAAACAGTTCCGGACACACATGATCAGCAAGTATAGGAACAAAATTTATTTCAATTTTTAAAACAGATAACCTTGTCATTATGTTTCTCTTAGAAGGCGGCGATGATCATACGTCATGTTTCTGAATGAGGATCAGGCAACAGTGGTTGAAAAAACAAAACACATGAAAACGCATTTAAAAAAAACAAAAACAAAAAATATGGCAAGAAGAGTTATGTAAACTCAATAACCCGGCTTGACTGAAGCCTCTTTTAGGCGTCAGAGAAAGCATCCAAGCCCTCACTTTGCAACACAAAAATAAAAATAAAAGCACATGCAATTACAGTTTCCTGAAAAAAAAAACAAACAGCGGATTATCCTTTATATTTTTCAATCTTAAATATAGTCTTTATGAACTTAATAGTCTATCTGTTTTAGTCTCTGGTGCTTTAATATTATTATTATTATTATTCCAAAAAAGGGTGCGGCCGCGTGGCGACGGCCGGTGTTGGCACTTAAAGAGAGAGTGGGGTTGGCACACTCACTATAATACATCATTTACATAAACAAGTGCTCCTAAATTATAATAATAATAATACAATAGTGTAACCTGCTCATTTGGAAAAAGCAATAAAAGGGAACATGCTGCAACTTTTTAAACTTTGCCCCTCCCCTCCCCAAAAAAACAACACATCAGCATTATTATTATTCAAAGGCAACAAATATAGTGTTACAGTGAGGAGGAAAAGAAACAATCTTTTTAAGCGCCATGCAAACAACCTTCCCTCGTTCCAGCTCATCATGTTGGAATATATTAAAGAACCCCAAAAAGTACACCACTGTGCAACACTTCTCACGAGCAAAACATGAAGTATACACGCCCGTGGAAGCACGCTCTGGATTATAGGGGGAATTTTAAAGAAGGGGGGTGGCAGTTTTATTTTTATTTTTTAAGCAATTCACCATTTGAGTTAACTGGACTCTTATTTTGTTGAAAACAGTCAAGTTGTTGTTGCGACTACTTGGTCGGGGATGAACGACAACGGCCTGGAAGACGCCACACTTTCCAAACAAGAAGGCCTTGTTCACACTGCGGGTCAATTCCCATTTGTGACCTGTATTGGAGTTTTTGAACGGTGCGATTCCCAAAAATTTTTAAAAACTCAACCCTTAACTCACTTTCGGATGTGGCTATAAATCGGGAATGTCCTTAAAAATGGACAGGCGTCATAATCCATCCATTTTCTACCGCTTATTCCCTTTCGGGGTCGCCGGCGCCTATCTCAGCTACGATCGGGCGGAAGGTTGGGTACACCCTGGACAAGTCGCTACAAGGGCCAACACAGATAGACAACATTCACACACTAGGGACCATTTAGTGTTGCCAATCAACCTATCCCCAGGTGCATGTCTTTGGAGGTGGGAGGGGCATTCGGGCGGAAGGCGGTGTACACCCTGGACAAGTCGCCAGCTCATCGCAGGGCCAACACAGATAGACAAGGGCTAACACAGATAGACAACATTCACACACTAGGGCCGATTTAGTGTTGCCAATCAACCTATCCCCAAGTGCATGTCTTTGGAGGTGGGAGGGGCATTCGGGCGGAAGGCGGAGTACACCCTGGACAAGTCGCCAGCTCATCGCAGGGCCAACACAGATAGACAACATTCACACACTAGGGACCATTTAGTGTTGCCAATCAACCTATCCCCAGGTGCATGTCTTTGGAGGTGGGAGGGACCTATTCCCAGGTGCATGCCTGTGGAGGTGGGAGGGGCCTATTCCCAGATGCATGCCTTTAGAGGTGGGGGGGGCCTATCCCCAGGTGCATGTCTTTGGAAGTGGGAGGAAGCCGGAGTACCCGGAGGGAACTCACGCATTCACGGGGAGAACATGCAAACTCCACACAGAACGATCCCGAGCCTGGGATTGAACCCAGGACTGCAGGACCTTGGTATTGTGAGGCAGACGCACTAACCCCTCTCCCACCGTGAAGCCCTTCAAATCAAACTTATCATGGCATTTTTTTTTGGTTGTATTTTGACAAATTCCTCAGTAAATCAATCAAAATGTCACTGTGGAGTTATTAAGTCTGCCGTTTGGAAACACTTAAGGTATGTAAATAAACATTTACAAAATCTTTCGGTGTAAATATCTCATTTCACGACGTACATATCTGCGATTCATTGTGTTGCTAATGAAAAATAAAAATAATAATAATAAAATAATTCTCGGAAACGTAGTTGGTGCGCCTTATACACCGGTGCTCTCTATGGTCCGGAAACGACAGGTAGTGATAACGGTAAATAACGTTTAAGGAACTCACGTCAATGTTCCACAAAGTGCCCGCCTTCTTTCTTCTTAATCTCCTACATGCAAGCATTTGGCTCAACAAAACGTGGAAATGTTTGGAAATTATAATAATAATAATAATAATAATAATGGATTAGATTTATATCGCGCTTTTCTATAATTAGAAACTCAAAGTGCTCACACCTGGTGGTGGTAAGCTACATCCGTAGCCACAGCTGTTCTGGGGTAGACTGACGGAAGCGTGGCTGCCAGTTTGCGCCTACGGCCCCTCCGACCACCACCAATCATTCATTCATCATTCATTCATTCAAGGTGAAGTGTCCTGCCCAAGGACACAACGGCAGCGATTTGGATGTCAATAGGAGGGAAGCGAACCTGCAACCCTCAGGTTTCTGGCACGGCCGCTCTACCCACTACGGCAGGGGTGCCCACACTTTTTCTGCAGGCGAGCTACTTTTCAATTGACCAACTCGAGGGGATCTACCTCATTTATATATATATCATTTATATTTATTTATTTATGAAAGAGACATTTTTGTCAACAAGTTAAATGTGTTTAATGATAATACAAGCATGTGTGACACATAGATGTCTTTCTTTCACAAAGACAAAAATATAAGTTGGTGTATTACCTGATTCTGATGACTTGCATTGATTGGAATCAGACAGTAATGATGATAACGCCCACATTTTCAAATGGAGGAGAAAAAAAGTGGTCCTTTCTGTACAATACCACATGAAAGTGGTTGGTTTTTGGCATCTAATTCATCCAGCTTCCATACACTTTACAAGAAAAACATTGGCGGCAAATTCCGTAGCTTGCTTGATTGACATTCACGGCACCCGAGGGTCTTGTGAGATGACGCTGGCTGCTGCCAGTTCATTATTATGAAAAAATGACAGAGAGGAAGGCGAGAAACACTTTTTATTTCAACAGACTTTCGCGCCGTCAAAACTCTAAAGGCCGACTGCACATTTCCTGTCTTCACAATAAAAGCCCTGCTTCATGCTGCCTGCGCTAACAAAATAAGAGTCTCGGAAAGCTGGCGTGCACAAGTGATGTGCACGCCAGCTTTCTGAGGGATCGCTTGTGCACGCCAGTTTTCCGAGACTCCGTATTTAGTTAGCGCAGGCAGCATGAAGCGGGGCTTTTATTGTGAAGATAGGAAATGTGCAGTCGGCCTTTAGAGTTTTGACGGAAGGTACGGCGCGAGAGTCTGTTGAAATAAAAAGTGTTTCTCGCCTTCCTCTCGGTCATGTTTTCATAATAACGATCTTGCAGCAGCCAGCGTCATCTCACAAGACCCTCCGGTACCGTGAATGTCATTTAAGTGACGTCTTGGTGAAGATTGATGATCACTAATTTCTAGGTCTATTTTTTTTAAAAGCCTGGCAGGAGATCGACTGACACACCCCCCGCGGTCGACTGGTAGCTCGCGGTCGACGTAATGGGCACCCCTGCACTACGCCACGGCCGAAACCTACTAGAATCGGAGCCACGTTTACTTCCGCCAACACGGCACAACCCTCAGTTCGCGTTCACGTAAAAAAAAATTGGATTTGACAAAACTTAATTGGGAAGTCTACCCTGCAGTGTGAACTTAGCCAAAAGAGTCCAGTTTCCTCGCCTACCTTCAGGACTGAGAATACACACTTTTTTTGGGACAATTTTTCAGCCTCATTTTCTAATCATGCCACATTTCCAACCTGTTTCCATACAATAGAGGCAGCCTTCTCTCTGATGGCTTCCAAACATCTCAATGAGCAAACACTTCTTGTCACACAAGGGTTGTGTCTGTCCCCCCCCCCCCCTCCAAAAAAAACAGGTTTTGCACAATTTCCCCGAAACGTACACAAAAACATCACACACTATATCGACAGACTTTGGACAAATGAATGCAGAACATAAAACGGTGCCTGGATTGGGCCAACAAGTGAATTTAAAGTCGTTTTATGAGCTCCATTTTAGAGCAGGACACTTATGTTTAATGTTTCCATCAGGCAGGGCCGCCCTTGGCTAAATTGGGGCCCTAAGCAGAATTTAAGTTTGAAATCATATATTGTCTTGGATTCTATTTAATTTGATGTATGTTTTGTCCAAAAATAAATGCATGAGTTTTTGTTTTTTTTAGTGCAAGATAACTAA
>NC_084613.1:80232806-80240306 GCF_033978795.1 Nerophis ophidion
ATACCACAGTTCCATGCATGCATCCCTTTTCTACCGCTTATTCCCTTTTGGGGGTCGCGGGGGGGGGCGCTGGTGCCTATCTCAGCTACAATCGGGCGGAAGGCGGTGTACACCCTGGACAAGTCGCCACCTCATCCAGGGACGTGCACATGATTATAGAGGGACTGGGGCTCAAAGTCAGAAAAGGGCAGGACATTTTTTTGGGGGGGTCCTTTACACAATATGGAAATTAATGTAAAATTAAATTTGCTAATAGGAAGCTAACTACTTAGCTGTGTGTCCTTTGTTGGTAAAATGATTGCCATTTCTTTTGTGTCAACTAATTATTGTCCTAATGAGTTAATTCACCTTATCATAGGCTTGGAAGACATGAAAAGCAACAAAAAATGGTTTATTATTATGTTATTAATTGTTAAAGATAAGCACTTTAATATTGAACATTGAACAGTGCAACATGAACTTCGAAAAAAAATACAAAAATAAATACCCAAATGGAAAAAACTTCAATGTGAAAATCTGTCCTTCTTCCCTTAACTTGATGAAAACACCATCAAGTTGTAACTTATGGTCTTTCTCACTTCATGCCCAGACTAAACAACTGAAACACAATACAACTTTATATCTAAACCTCTACTGTGGGAGAAATGTGATCCGCCGTAAACACATTTTATTTTGAAAATTAACCCGTTTTATTTTGTATTTTGTACACTACTTCCTATCCCGCACGATCCGCTCTGCTCTGTGCGGAATTGATGTGCCGTGCTCAATTGATGCGCCGTGCTCCGACGTCCCGCAAAAACTGAAGCTGACACATTGAATAATAGAAATAATCAGGGGCGCCGCTAGGGATTTTGGGCCCCATGAAAATAATCTTTACAGGGCCCCCAACACAGCGGCAACATTTTTGATGCTATTTTACATACAAAAGGGTTTATGCTTTTTAAACCATTAAAATTGTTCAAAATGACTTTTATTTAATTCATTTTAATTAATGAATTGCCTTCATCTTTGTATTGTTTTGAGACGGTAGTAAAATGTATTATATTTTGTATTATATTATATACCCGGAGGGAACCCACGCAGTCACGGGGACAACATGCAAACTCCACACAGAAAGATTCCGATCCCGGGATTGAACCCAGGACTACCCAGGACCTTCGTATTGTGAGGCAGGCCCTGCGATGAGGTGGCAACTTGTCCAGGGTGTACCCCGCCTTCCGCCCGATTGTAGCTGAGATAGGCGCCAGCGCCCCCCGCGACCCCGGAAGGGAATAAGCGGTAGAAAATGGATGGATGGATGGATGGACGCACTAACCACTCTGCCAACGTGAAGCCCTATACCACACTTGTTTACGCTATTCATGTATTGTTATTTTTGATATCTATTTTAATTACATTTTTATTCATTTGTAGATTAATTTTGTCTCTATTTACAAACCCCGTTTCCATATGAGTTGGGAAATTGTGTTAAATGTAAATATAAACGGAATACAATGATTTGCAAATCATTTTCAACCCATATTCAGTTGAATATGCTACAAAGACAACATATTTGATGTTCAAACTGATAAACATTTATTTTTTGCAAATAATCATTAGCTTTAGAATTTGATGCCAGCAACACGTGACAAAGAAGTTGGGAAAGGTGGCAATAAATACTGATAAAGTTGAGGAATGCTCATCAAACACTTATTTGGAACATCCCACAGGTGTGCAGGCTAATTGGGAACAGGTGGGTGCCATGATTGGGTATAAAAACAGCTTCCCAAAAAATGCTCAGTCTTTCACAAGAAAGGATGGGGCGAGGTACACCCCTTTGTCCACAACTGCGTGAGCAAATAGTCAAACAGTTTAAGAACAACGTTTCTCAAAGTGTAATTGCAAGAAATTTAGGGATTTCAACATCTACGGTCCGTAATATCGTCAAAAGGTTCAGAGAATCTGGAGAAATCACTCCAGGTAAGCAGCATGGCCGGAAACCAACATTGAATGACCGTGACCTTCTATCCCTCAGACGGCACTGTATCAAAAACCAACATCGATCTCTAAAGGATATCACCACATGGGCTCAGGAACACTTCAGAAAAAACACTGTCACTAAATACAGTTCGTCCCAACATCTGTAAGTGCAAGTTAAAGCTCTACTATGCAAAGCGAAAGCCATTTATCAACAACATCCAGAAACGCTGCCGGTTTCGCTAGGCCCAAGATCATCTAAGATGGACTGATGCAAAGTGGAAAAGTGTTCTGTGGTCTGAGGAGTTCACATTTTAAATTGTTTTTGGAAATATTCGACATTACGTCATCCGTACCAAAGGGGAAGCGAACCATCCAGACTGTTATCGACGCAAAGTTCAAAAGCCAGCATCTGTGATGGTATGGGGGTGCATTAGTGCCCAAGGCATGGGTAACTTACACATCTGTGAAGGCACCATTAATGCTGAAAGGTACATACAGGTTTTGGAACAACACATGCTGCCATCTTAGCGCCGTCTTTTTCATGGACGCCCCTGCTTATTTCAGCAAGACAATGCCAAGCCACATTCAGCACGTGTTACAACAGCGCGGCTTCGTTAAAAAAGAGTGCGGGTACTTTCCTGGCCTGCCTGCAGTCAAGATATGTCTCCCATGGAAAATGTGTGGCGCATTATGAAGCCTAAAATACGACAGTGGAGACCCCGGACTGTTGAACGACTGAAGCTCTACATAAAACAAGAATGGGAAAGAATTCCACTTTCAAAGCTTCAACAATTAGTTTCCTCAGTTCCCAAACTTTTATTGAGTGTTGTTAAAAGAAAAGGTGATGTAACACAGTGGTGAACATGCCCTTTCCCAACTACTTTGGCACGTGTTGCAGCCATGAAATTCTAAGTTAATTATCATTTCCACAAAAAAAAATAAAGTTTATGAGTTTGAACATCAAATATCTTGTCTTGGTAGTGCATTCAATTGAATATGGGTTGAAAAGGATTTGCAAATCATTGTATTTTGTCACGCCCTGTTGGAGGAAAAACTTTGTTAAAATATATGATTATTAAAAACGTGTTAAAACCTGCACGCTTTGGTTCCTATGTCGTGTCTGACGGTTGAACTGCGAGGACGCAACTTCCACAGTCCATAATATCACATTTTGGAACTATCTCAGGATACAAACTCAATTTTTCAAAGAACACTGTCAGTTTCAAACACCAAACTATCTATTGAACAGGACAAGAAGCAAGGAATCAAACAGGGACAGGATTCAATTTAGCTCATGAGGAGAGTGTGTGGAACTGCACCTTTGTACAATGTCACCCACGCTCTGAGGAAGAAGTTCCCATGCTTCCCCGTTTATTTGGGCATTCCCTGATTACATAGCTGAAGCTGCTTCTAAGGGGCGCAGCCTAGAACTGGTTCATGAATAGATCAAACAAAATGTGCTTGGAGCGGTGTCAGGCATGCCCCTTCTTTGCTCGTCCGCCTTATCTTATTTTTTATTTGAACAAAATTGCGTATATGTGCACCTATTTTTGCACACAGAAATTTTCCCATTACACTTTTGGGGTTTTCATTTTACTATATTTGAACATTTTAGATATTTTCCCCCACATTTATGGATATCTGTGCAGATCTTTTTACACAGATAGTCATCTTTTAACATTCATGCCCCTATTTTTGCACGCTTTAATTCATCGAAATTAATTGTTTTAATGTCACTCTTGATCATTTTTAGATTTGTTTTCTCCATATTTATTGATACTTGTGCATATTAAACAGATCTTTTTTTTTACACATTAATTCACCTATTTTTGCATACATTTATCCTCCCAATCATTGCATGTTTTCATTTGACCGTCTCTAAGATGAAATGGTGACAACCTTATTCCTCGGCCATAATTCACTGTTAAGATGTTTTGCAGGTAATTTATTTTTTTTATTTATGTTTTTGCAGTTTTTATCATTTACAAACTTGTTTGCAAATCATTATTTTACCAAATATTTGTTTGTGTTTAAATAACTCTATTTTTTGCACATTCATGGATATTTGTGGTGATGAACAGATCATTTGCATATTATTATCATTATTATTTGCATATGTATGCACCCATTTTTGCACACTTAAATTTTCCGTTTTCATTTTGGGGTTTTATTTTTACTATATTTGAACAGTTTAGATATTTCCCCCACATTTATGGATATCTGTGCAGATCTTTTAGCACATATAGTCATCTTTTAACATTCATGCACCTTTTTTTGCACGCTTTATTTCTGCTATTAATTGTTTTAATTTCACTCTTGAACCCCATGCACCTATTTTTGCACGCTTTAATTCATCCAATCATTGCATGTTTTCATTTGACCGTCTCTGAGATGAAAAGGTGAAAACCTTATTCCTCGGTCATAATTCACTGTTAAGATGTTTTGCAGAGAAACTATTTTTTTTTTTTTGCAGCTTTTATCATTTACAAACCTGTTTGCGAATCATCACTTTACCAAATATTTGTTTGTATTTTAATAACTCTATTTTTTTTGCACATTCATGGATATTTGTGGTGATGAACAGATCATTTGTATTAATTATTATTATTATTATTTTTTTTGCATATGTATGCACCTTTTTTTGCACACTTAAATCATCCCATTTCATTTTGGGGTTTTAATTTCACTATATTTGAACATTTTAGATCTTTTCCCCCACATTTATGTATATCCATAAAGATTTGTTTAACATTCATGCACCTATTTTTGCAGGCTTTATTTCTCCATTTGTTTTAATTTCCCTCTTGAACCTCATGCACCTATTTTTGCACGCTTTATTTCTCCATTTGTTTTAATTTCCCTCTTGAACCTCATGCACCTATTTTTGCACGCTTTAATTCATCCAATTAATTGTTTTAATTTCACTCTTGACCATCGTGAACGACTCAGACTGTCGTCGCTCGGGTTCCACTGACCGCCAAGGAAGGACATCACTTCTGCAGGTTTGACTCTTGTTTATTTTGCAACCAAGGATGTCTTTTGCGCACCGCGATGAGGTGGCGACTTGTCCAGGGTGTACACCGCCTTCCGCCCGATTTTTTTTTCCTGCACATTTATTGATATTTGTGCTTATTAAACAGATCTTTTTTACATATTTATAGACCTATTTTTGCATACATTTATCCTCCCAATCGTTGCATGTTTTCACTTGACCGTCTCTGAGATGAAAAGGTGAAAACCTTATTCCTCGGTCATAATTCACTGTTAAGATGTTTTGCAGAGAAACTATTTTTTTTTTTTTGCATCTTTTATCATTTACAAACCTGTTTGCGAATCATCACTTTACCAAATATTTGTTTGTATTTTAATAACTCTATTTTTTTTGCACATTCATGGATATTTGTGGTGATGAACAGATCATTTGTATTAATTATTATTATTTTTTTTTTTTTTGCATATGTATGCACCTTTTTTTGCGCACTTTAAATCATCCCATTTCATTTTGGGGTTTTAATTTCACTATATTTGAACATTTTAGATCCTTTCCCCCACATTTATGTATATCCATAAAGATTTGTTTAACATTCATGCACCTATTTTTGCACACTTTATTTCTGCTATTGTTTTAATTTCCCTCTTGAACCTCATGCACCTATTTTTGCACGCTTTATTTCTCCATTTGTTTTAATTTCCTCTTGAACCTCATGCACCTATTTTTGCACGCTTTAATTCATCCAATTAATTGTTTTAATTTCACTCTTGACCATTGTGAACGACTCAGACTGTCGTCGCTCGGGTTCCACTGACCGCCAAGGAAGGACATCACTTCTGCAGGTTTGACTCTTGTTTATTTTGTAATCAAGGAAGTATTTTGCGCCCCGCGTTGAGGTGGCGACTTGTCCAGGGAGTACACCGCCTTCCGCCCGATTTTTTTTTGCACATTTATTGATATTTGTGCTTATTAAACAGATGTTTTTTACATATTTATGGACCTATTTGTGCATACATTTATCCTCCCAATCGTTGCATGTTTTCATTTGACCGTCTCTGCGGTGAAAAGGTGGAAACTTTATATTCCTTGGCCGTAATCCACTGTAAAGATGAGAGTAGAAGATCCCGGCTCGGGATACTTGTGTGACGGATTATGAGGTGACATCAGATAAGCAACACAGGAAAAAGCTGGCAGCAGACAACATCTCAGACTCTCTCAGCACCTTGGGCCAAATCTGCGGCGGCAGATAACGTTGAGGTTGAAGAGTACCTCGCATGAATTTTGATCCTTATCCTTTTTTTTTGTGTGTGTTGTTGACATAAGTCTGCCGGCGCTGAGAATCTGTCACAGCGGTTATTATCGTTATTATTATCATGTGGAGTGGACACGATCCGGCCTGACCCGCCGTGTGCCACACAGCAGTAATGCAGTCCTCGCAGAAAGCCGGGCTTGAATAGCCCGAGCCTGGTTTCGAGTCCCGTCGCCGAGCGTCACCGGGTCACAGGCGCCTGATTGAAACGTCTGCACTTTCTTTTGTGTTCCATTTAGACGCAGCGGGACGCAAGGTGGCCGCCTCGCACTCACAGGAGTGAGCTGCAATAAAGCCCGGAGTAGAAAAATCAAACTGGTTCTTCAGACAAACTACAGCAGAGTTACTTTTAACGACGTTATTTACGTCTTATGAGGAAAAGTGCTTGAGTAATGTCATGGTTGGAATAATTATATCTAGGTTATCACGCAACTCTTATGTGTCAGAGTTAGTTTGTGACGAACCCCAAGATGCAGAGAAGGCGGCAGGCATTTTGCAGGTAAACATGATTTAATAAAACACTAAGACAAAAAACGAACAAAAGGGTACGAAGAAAAAGCAGGCACGAGGTGGATAACAAACTTCAATCAATCAATGTTTACTTATATAGCCCTAAATCACTAGTGTCTCAAAGGGCTGCACAAACCACTACGACATCCTCGGTAGGCCCACTTAAGGGCAAGGAAAACTCACACCCAGTGGGACATCGGTGACAATGATGACTATGAGAACCTTGGAGAGGAGGAAAGCAATGGATGTCGAGCGGGTCTAACATGATACTGTGAAAGTTCAATCCATAATGGATCCAACACAGTCGCGAGAGTCCAGTCCAAAGCGGATCCAACACAGCAGCGAGAGTCCCGTTCACAGCGGAGCCAGCAGGAAACCATCCCAAGCGGAGGCGGATCAGCAGCGCAGAGATGTCCCCAGCCGATACACGGGCGAGCAGTACATGGCCACCGGATCGGACCGGACTCCCTCCACAAAGGAGAGTGGGACATAGAAGAAAAAGAAAAGAAACGGCAGATCAACTGGTCCAAAAAGGGAGTCTATTTAAAGGCTAGAGTATACAAATGAGTTTTAAGGTGAGACTTAAATGCTTCTACTGAGGTGGCATCTCAAACTGTTACCGGGAGGGCATTCCAGAGTACTGGAGCCCGAACGGAAAACGCTCTATAGCCCGCAGACTTTTTTTGGGCTTTGGGAATCACTAATAAGCCGGAGTCCTTTGAACGCAGAT